>NW_028324172.1:0-45000 GCF_054372755.1 Phalangium opilio
TAAGGAACAAAATCAGTTTAAAATTTGGCCAAATGGTAGTATAACGCCTCCACGGATTTTTAAAAGTTTATAGTCGATTCCTATAGTAAACGAGGTGGGGAACACGATGCCGTCAAAATTTTTCACCGCAAATGATTTTTTTAAAAAAAAAAAAAGGTAGCACATATTACTTATGGTTGTTTTTATATTTGATATTTGGGGCGCATACACTTGTTTAGATTATGTTTGGGATATTTTAGGTTCAGGTTCAGGTTAGGTTAGGTTAGGTTAGGTTCAGTTTCTATTAGATTTGTCGGTAGGATTGCACTTTACGTGACCCACCCAACTAACAATGGTTTCTAGTTAATTGGACCCTGAGGAGTCCGAAAAAAATAGTTAAAAAACTATTTGGCCGCCGCAAGTTGGTCAAAAAAATTTTTAAAAATTTTAAAATCCATGCACTTACCGCCATTGAAGTCGCTATCCCCTTAACGCATTCTGCACTCAATCTTGCAAAATAATCCGAGGGTGACTGTGAAAAATTGACGTACTCGCGCCGGAGTTATAGCTATGGAATTTTTTAGGCTTACGGAAACCGTTCATTTCTTATAAAAGGACGGAAATATAAATGCGAGAAAAACTGCAATGTTTTGGGGAAATATTTGAAATTTTGGGAAATGCCGTCAAATTTTTTTGGGAACTTGATAAATGTGAAGGACGATATTTTGGAAAAGGTGTCAAATTATTCGGGAATTTGATAAATGTGAATGACGATATTTTGGAAAGGTGTCAAATTATTCGGGAATTTGATAAATGTGAATGACGATATTTTGGAAAAGGTGTCAAATTATTTGGGAATTTGATAAATGTGAATGACGAAATTTTGGAAAAGGTGTCATATTATTCGGGAATTTGACAAATGTGAAGGACGATATTTTGGAATATGTGTCATTATTCGGGAATTTGATAAATGTGAAGGACGATATTTTGGAAAAGCCGTCAAATTATCCCTGGATTTGATAAATGTGAAGGACAAAATTTTGGAAAAGGCGTCAAATTATTCATGAGTTTGGTAAATGTGAAGGACGATATTTTGGAAAAGGCATCAAATTATTCCTGAATTTGGTAAATGTAAAGGACGATATTTTTGAAAAGGTGTTTACATTTATCAAATGGCCGAAAAATAGGCACTCTTTCAAAAATATAGTTGCAATGACTACCAAAATATTGATGTTGACGTTTGTTAATTGACCAATAGTTTGTCGCCTATTCCAAAATATAGTTGAAATAAATTGACGCCTTTTCCAAAATATAGTTGAAATAAATTGACGCCTTTTCCAAAATATAGTTGAAATAAATTGACGCCTTTTCCAAAATATAGTTGAAATAAATTGACGCCTTTTCCAAAAAATAGTTGAAATAAATTGGCGCCTTTCCAAAATATAGTTGAAATAAATTGGCGCCTTTTCCGAAATATAGTTGAAATAAATTGGCGCCTTTTCCAAAATATAGTCGAAATAAATTGGCGCCTTTTCGAAAATATAGTCGAAATAAATTGGCGCCTTTTCGAAAATATAGTCGAAATAAATTGACGCCTTTTCTAAAATATAGTTGAAATAAATTGGCGCCTTTTCGAAAATATAGTCGAAATAAATTGACGCCTTTTCCAAAATATAGTTGAAATAAATTGACGCCTTTTCCAAAATATGGTTGAAATAAATTGACGCCTTTTCCAAACTATAATTGAAATAAATTGACGCCATTTCCAAAATATAGTTGAAATAAATTGACGCCTTTTCCAAAATATAGTTGAAATAAATTGACGCCTTTTCCAAAATATAGTTGAAATAAATTGGCGCCTTTTCCAAAATATTGTTGAAATAAATTGGCGCCTTTTCCAAAATATAGTTGAAATAAATTGGCGCCTTTTCCAAAATATAGTTGAAATAAATTGGCGCCTTTTTGAAAATATAGTCGAAATAAATTGGCGCCTTTTCTAAAATATAGTCGAAATAAATTGACGCCTTTTCTAAAATATAGTTGAAATAAATTGACGCCTTTTCCAAAATATAGTTGAAATAAATTGGCGCCTTTCCAAAATATTGTTGAAATAAATTGGCGCCTTTCCAAAATATTGTTGAAATAAATTGGCGCCTTTCCAAAATATTGTTGAAATAAATTGGCGCCTTTTCCAAAATATAGTTGAAATAAATTGGCGCCTTTTCCAAAATATAGTCGAAATAAATTGGCGCCTTTTCGAAAATATAGTCGAAATAAATTGGCGCCTTTTCGAAAATATAGTCGAAATAAATTGGCGCCTTTTCGAAAATATAGTCGAAATAAATTGACGCCTTTTCTAAAATATAGTTGAAATAAATTGGCGCCTTTTCCAAAATATAGTCGAAATAAATTGACGCCTTTTCCAAAATATAGTTGAAATAAATTGACGCCTTTTCCAAAATATGGTTGAAATAAATTGACGCCTTTTCCAAAATATAATTGAAATAAATTGACGCCATTTCCAAAATATAGTTGAAATAAATTGACGCCTTTTCCAAAATATAGTTGAAATAAATTGACGCCTTTCCAAAATATTGTTGAAATAAATTGGCGCCTTTTCCAAAATATAGTTGAAATAAATTGGCGCCTTTTCCAAAATATAGTTGAAATAAATTGGCGCCTTTTCCAAAATATAGTCGAAATAAATTGGCGCCTTTTCCAAAATATAGTCGAAATAAATTGGCGCCTTTTCGAAAATATAGTCGAAATAAATTGACGCCTTTTCTAAAATATAGTTGAAATAAATTGGCGCCTTTTCCAAAATATAGTTGAAATAAATTGACGCCTTTTCCAAAATATAGTCGAAATAAATTGACGCCTTTTCCAAAATATAGTTGAAATAAATTGGCGCCTTTTCGAAAATATAGTCGAAATAAATTGACGCCTTTTCTAAAATATAGTTGAAATAAATTGGCGCCTTTTCGAAAATATAGTCGAAATAAATTGACGCCTTTTCCAAAATATAGTTGAAATAAATTGACGCCTTTTCCAAAATATGGTTGAAATAAATTGACGCCTTTTCCAAACTATAATTGAAATAAATTGACGCCATTTCCAAAATATAGTTGAAATAAATTGACGCCTTTTCCAAAATATAGTTGAAATAAATTGACGCCTTTTCCAAAATATAGTTGAAATAAATTGGCGCCTTTTCCAAAATATTGTGGAAATAAATTGGCGCCTTTTCCAAAATATAGTTGAAATAAATTGGCGCCTTTTCCAAAATATAGTTGAAATAAATTGGCGCCTTTTTGAAAATATAGTCGAAATAAATTGGCGCCTTTTCTAAAATATAGTCGAAATAAATTGACGCCTTTTCTAAAATATAGTTGAAATAAATTGACGCCTTTTCCAAAATATAGTTGAAATAAATTGGCGCCTTTCCAAAATATTGTTGAAATAAATTGGCGCCTTTCCAAAATATTGTTGAAATAAATTGGCGCCTTTCCAAAATATTGTTGAAATAAATTGGCGCCTTTTCCAAAATATAGTTGAAATAAATTGGCGCCTTTTCCAAAATATAGTCGAAATAAATTGGCGCCTTTTCGAAAATATAGTCGAAATAAATTGGCGCCTTTTCGAAAATATAGTCGAAATAAATTGGCGCCTTTTCGAAAATATAGTCGAAATAAATTGACGCCTTTCCTAAAATATAGTTGAAATAAATTGGCGCCTTTTCCAAAATATAGTCGAAATAAATTGACGCCTTTTCCAAAATATAGTTGAAATAAATTGACGCCTTTTCCAAAATATGGTTGAAATAAATTGACGCCTTTTCCAAAATATAATTGAAATAAATTGACGCCATTTCCAAAATATAGTTGAAATAAATTGACGCCTTTTCCAAAATATAGTTGAAATAAATTGACGCCTTTCCAAAATATTGTTGAAATAAATTGGCGCCTTTTCCAAAATATAGTTGAAATAAATTGGCGCCTTTTCCAAAATATAGTTGAAATAAATTGGCGCCTTTTCCAAAATATAGTCGAAATAAATTGGCGCCTTTTCCAAAATATAGTCGAAATAAATTGGCGCCTTTTCGAAAATATAGTCGAAATAAATTGACGCCTTTTCTAAAATATAGTTGAAATAAATTGGCGCCTTTTCCAAAATATAGTTGAAATAAATTGACGCCTTTTCCAAAATATAGTCGAAATAAATTGACGCCTTTTCCAAAATATAGTTGAAATAAATTGACGCCTTTTCCAAAATATAGTTGAAATAAATTGACGCCTTTTCCAAAATATGGTTGAAATAAATTGACGCCTTTTCCAAAATATAGCTGAAATAAGTTGAAGCCTTTTCCAATATATTGATGTTGACATTTGCTAACTGCCCAATAATTTGTCGCCTTTTCCGAAATATTGTTGAAATAAATTGACGCCTTTTCCGAAATATTGATGTTGACATTTGGTACTTTCTCAATAATTTGTCGCCTTTTCCAAAATATTGATGTTGACATTAGGTACTTTCTCAATAATTTGTCGCCTTTCCCAAAATATAGTTGCAAAAAAACTAGACTCCTTTTCAGAAATATTGACGTTGACATTTGCTAATTTCCCTATAATTTAACACCTTTTCTAAAACATAGTTGCAATAGCTCTACGCCTTTTATTTCAAATTTTTTTACAAAAAAATCAAATTTACCAACGATTGTTAATTGACCAATAGTTTGTCGCCTTTTCCAAAATATTGTTGAAATAAATTGGCGCCTTTTCCAAAATATAGTTGTAATCCCATTCACATTTGACAAATATCCCAAGGATTTGACGCATTTTACAAAATAATGTTGAGTGAATTAAAAAAAATCCCCGAATAATTTGACGGCTTTTTCCAAAATTTACAGTTATCAATTATCGAATTCCCAAAAAATTCAACGATTTTCCCAAAACATTTCAGTTTTTCTCGCATTTATATTTCCGTCCTTTTATCAGAAATAAAAGGTTTCCGTAAGCTTAAAAAAATCCATAGCTATAAAACTCCGGCGCGAGTCCGGCAATTTTTCACAGACCTCCTCGGCTTATTTTTAAAGATTGAGTGCAGAATGCGTTAAGGGGATAGGGACTTCAATGGCGGTAAGTGCATGGATTTTAAAATTTTCAAAAATTTTTTTGACCAACTTGCGGCGGCCAAATAATTTTTTAACTATTTTTTTCGGACTCCTCATGGTCCAATTAACTAGAAACCATTGTTAGTTGGGTGGGTCACGTAAAGTGCAATCCTACCGATTTGTCCTTTTCCAAAATATTGCAATTTTCATAAAAAAAAAAAAAAAGTTCATAATCATTTGCGGTGAAAAATTTTGACGGCATCGTGTTCCCCACCTCGTTTACTATAGGAAACGACTATAAACTTTTAAAAATCCGTGGAGGCGTTATACTACTATTTTACCTAAAATTTTTTTAATTTTAAATATACAATATACACTTTTAAATAAATAAATTAGTTTTAAATTAGTTTTAAATTAGTTTTAAATTAGTTTTAAATTAGTTTTAAATTAGTTTTAAATTAGTTTTAAATTAGTTTTAAATTAGTTTTAAATTAGTTTTAAATTAGTTTTAAATTAGTTTTAAATTAGTTTTAAATTAGTTTTAAATTAGTTTTAAATTAGTTTTAAATTAGTTTTAAATTAGTTTTAAATTAGTTTTAAATTAGTTTTAAATTAGTTTTAAATTAGTTTTAAATTAGTTTTAAATTAGTTTTAAATTAATAAATTAGTTTTAAATTAGTTTTAAATTAGTTTTAAATTAGTTTTAAATTAGTTTTAAATTAGTTTTAAATTAGTTTTAAATTAGTTTTAAATTAGTTTTAAATTAGTTTTAAATTAGTTTTAAATTAGTTTTAAATTAATAAATTAGTTTTAAATTAGTTTTAAATTAGTTTTAAATTAGTTTTAAATTAATAAATTAGTTTTAAATTAGTTTTAAATTAATAAATTAGTTTTAAATTAGTTTTAAATTAATAAATTAGTTTTAAATTAGTTTTAAATTAATAAATTAGTTTTAAATTAGTTTTAAATTAATAAATTAGTTTTAAATTAGTTTTAAATTAATAAATTAGTTTTAAATTAGTTTTAAATTAATAAATTAGTTTTAAATTAGTTTTAAATTAATAAATTAGTTTTAAATTAGTTTTAAATTAATAAATTAGTTTTAAATTAGTTTTAAATTAATAAATTAGTTTTAAATTAGTTTTAAATTAATAAATTAGTTTTAAATTAGTTTTAAATTAATAAATTAGTTTTAAATTAATAAATTAGTTTTAAATTAATAAATTAGTTTTAAATTAGTTTTAAATTAATAAATTAGTTTTAAATTAGTTTTAAATTAATAAATTAGTTTTAAATTAGTTTTAAATTAATAAATAAATCAATAAATTAATAAATAAATAAATTAGTTAATAAATTAAGTTGGGTTCTGGTAGCCATAGGGGACTGTTTTGAAATTGTCTTGTATACGGATTTTATCGACCGTGGCTCTATAAACTTTGTGAATGTCTATAGAGACAAGCGTGTGATTGGGAAGCCTCGAAATGTGTCTCGGAATTGGAACAGTTATGGGCAAAAGGGGTTTGTCTAAATCAACGCCTAGTAATCCTTTTAAAGTTTCGTGATTGACTAGTTTCTCGTTAGAGACATTAAGACGAAACCCTTTGACTTTGGTTGTATTGAACCTTTTGCCAGAGTCTGGATCTGTTACCCAATAACTATAGTTTTTGCATCCTCCACTGACAAAGGTATCAATGTAGGCGTTTTTACCATAACCTTCCAATTCGTTGGTCATTTCACCCAGAAAGTTACCAGTTTCTATTAGCGGTATTCCCAGGGGGGACATGTACACATGAGAATCTGTATCGTAATAAAAGCATTTATCCCCGACAATTTCTAGATATTCTAATAAACAAAGACGGGCCATAGCCGTTGTATAGCAGGCTATAGAGACGTTGGTATGCTTCAAAACAACGTCGGCCTCAGTCGTAGGAACCCATTTGACTAGCAGCGTTTCTTCATTTATGGTTAAAACGCTTTTTACTTCAACATCCGGGTTACTTAAGAGTTCGTAAAGTCTGCGGGGTTCTTTGATAATTTCCGTTTTGGTTGGTTTCACTCTTTCCCCGAATTTACCCCAAAGACTATTCAAGGCAAGTTTTGCTACGCTACGCAACCCTTCGTTTCTTTTAATCTTGGCTGGGTCTAAAAGTACCCCCTCTCTAATTTTAAAATTTTTAATATAATTGTCACGTTCCTCGGGGGTAACGCAATTCGAGGGGTAACCACTAGCCGTCTGCTTATGAAGAAGGAACGAATCAACGTATTTTTGAAACAAGCCGGCCTCGCCAGTTTCAGGGTTATATTGTCGCACCTTGTATTTCCAGGCCTCTATCTTTTTTAGGATAACATAACCCCGATTTACAGCGGCACGAAGTTCATCAATTACCCAAGTGCCGATTAGTTTTCGCTCTTCGTCGGAATGGCGACAGTCTCCTTGGAAACGTTTCAAGGCACACTCCCGGCAAAGAGTGAAAACTAATTTATTGTTTAGCCTTGTTGGCAAAACGGGGTGAAAGAGGCTAATTGGCGGTAAAACTTCGCATTTCAGAAATCCATCGAATGTGAAAATGTCGGGAATATTATCCAGTAAAATTTCTGGGTGCCCGACTGGCAGCTTCTTTCTCTTGTTGACGAAAGGATAGAGACTAGTTACGTCAACGTAATGCATTTTCTCGCTGCCGGATACTTTATGGTATAGTTTAAGTACCGACGTTCTACCACCAAAAAAGGCATCGCGAGGATTTAAAGGTTCGCGTACTTTTTCTTTAATGTTTTCTGCTTCCAGAAAAACACCAATAGCCGGATTATCGGTTTTATCTTTAGTCCAATCACATTTCCACTTCGTTATTACTTTAAAACCCGCTTTCTCGATTCGTTCCTTCTTTTTTAAAGTTCTGACGTACAAGGTGTTCAAGGTTTGACCAGGATCACCTTGCAAAGATTGGTTACGGTTGACTTTGTAGCATTTGGGGCAACCATGGAAATAACACCCGTTAAACTCTAGAACATCTTTATCACAAAGGCCGTCCACTTTCATTTTCAAAACTTTGGCTTCAGAGCCGTTAAACGCAGACTGTATATTTACGCCGTTTTCGTGAGCATACCAGGATAACCATTCTATAGCCACAAGTGACTGATTATCAATCATTCTATAGAGGTTATGAGGAATAATGCCTATAGAATCTTTATCCATAAAGTGTCTCCTGTATACCCAGCTACACAAACCGGCTATAGTACACGCGACCTGGAAAGGTTCCACCTGGGCAATGTCCAAGAAAATTTTTCTAAAAGCTAGACAACCTAACTTTAATATCACAACATCCTTGATGCAATAAAACTTTAATTCCTCCAGAAAATTAAAGCCTTTTTTCTCCTCAATTTGTTTATCGTACCACTCCATGAACTCTTTGAGATTTTTGGAGGTTAAATTTTCCGACCCGTAAGCTTCTGGAGGAGGCATTTGGTTTTCTAAGACATAATTTGTTGCTAATTGATTATTAAGGTCGAAGACGTGATCTTTAACCACGTTAAATAAAAAATGAGGGAAATAACCCTTTGCCGCATCTTCTAAGCCGAAAGTGGCGGCGAATTTAGAGAGTGGTACGGAGATAAAATTGAAAGAGTCAAGGAAATTTAAATTAAAGACAGTTAAATTTATAATTTTAGTGCCGTTAATTATGCAGTTAGGTTTAAATTCTTCGCCTAGAGCCATAATCTCTCGCAATAGAAACTGATTATCGTATCCGCTAGCATTATGAGCCAATAAAGTTACCTTCTTGACAGAGGCTAATGTTCTTAGAAAAGCTAAAAAATTTGAAACAGGGTTTGCTCCTTCAAAAACTCTCTGTCTCGGACCTAGTGACCCACATTTCCCGCAGACGAAACCAGCCTCGGGCACATCGATACAACTTTCGCAGACCATCTCTGATACGCAAAGGAGAGGCTGGTGGACTAACGCCCCTTTTTTTCCTCAGATTCTAATACCTGAATCGCTTCAAAATCATAAAAAATATAAAGCAAATCAGGGACAACCTTCTGTTTCTTAGCTTGGCGAACTTTAGGAGGTTCTTCTTTAATTACCTGAACGTAACAATAGTGTGGACTGGGAGTGTATCTACTGCACACAGAACAATAGGTCTCACAGCACGTATGGGGCTGATTTTTACGCTTAAATAAATTTATTTGCGTGAAACATTGTTTGCAATGAAATAGTTGCGCGCAAATACTCTTCCCGTCTACACCATCTTGTTTATGATAATTAAAACATTCATCTCCTTTGAAAACCTTGAGACATTTGTCACACGCTCGGTCAGCACCCGTACAAGTTTGATCTCGTAAACAATTGTAACAATAAAGATTGCAACTATGATCTCTCTTGTTTCTAAATCCTACCAGACAATTTTCACAGTAATGGTCCATCCCGAACAAAGGTCTTAAAGACGTGACGACGTTGTAATGTCTATTTTGATTAATTAATATCAAACGAGGTCTATTGTCGTCATTGTTGATTTCCCCCAAAATCAACTCGGGCAAATTATTTTTAAAAATATACATTAATATATTATATTGCGCTAATTCGGCTTTAAATTTTTGTATAGATTCTACTTTACTGCAGTCTTTCGGGTTAACTTTAGCTTTGCGGCAAAGCTCTATAGCGGCATCTCGTTGAGAGGCCGTATCGCCTCTATCCGCTCGTGTGTACGAAATCGACTTAAATTTGTTTTTAAGCGCGATATTAATCGGGTTTTTCTTATGTTCCGAATGCGCAATTGCCACGGAAATCGCTCTCGCTAGACACAGATTATCATTGTTCACGATCCTGATAATTCCTCGAGAGTCACGAGAAAAGATATCAAAGGACCGCACTCCTTTGGGAGCAGCACGGCCAAACCCTTCCACCGGGATTCTCACCACGTGAAATTTTAAGACGATGGGTCCCAAAAAGAATCTTTCAAACTCATCATCGTATAAAACTGACTCTATCTCATCTAAAACAGATTTAGAGTCCAATTGGTCAGCTCTACGAAATGAGAGTGATATCTCCCCCCTGTTTGGCAAGCTTAAACTTTCGGCCGTTATCTGAATCATATCAGATGGAGCTAACCTATTAAGAACGGCCTGGACAATATTGGCTAAGCCTTCAACCAAATTATTAGTTATTCTTACGGTGATTTCGAGACCCGTTAGGTTAAATCTAGGGTACATTTGCACTCTTTGATCCGTAATTTCACAGTGAGGTAGAGAATCTATTGGCGTCATAACTGCCCCCCTCGCTCCGCCTCCAGATTGGTCAGGGAAATTACTAAGACCCGAAAAATCTATAGAGGCGAAATCGTTTTGAGAGGCGAAACCCAGCTCTGGATTATTGTTTAAAAAGTCGCGAGCTATACGATCATTCTGGGAAGGTTCAAATTCCCGCACAATTGATTCTTCCTTTTCGAAAATGTTTAAAGCTTTAATCATGTTTTCATCTTGCTCATCAACGAGTAGATTTTCAGCTTGCATTTCGTCTATATCGCGTTGACCTATGTCAAACGCCCTTTTTCCGAAACGAGCCATATATTGCTCACTACACGTTAAAGGCAGATTATTAAAGAATGTTTCCAACTCTTTAATGTCGCGGCATTGTTCAGGCTCACGCGGTACGCTTAACATATATTTAAATATGTCTGTAAATGTTTCAAGAATAGCGTATCCTCTATTAGATAAAAATGTCGGTAATATTTCCCCGACTGTAGCTGGGTTAAGTTTGAGTACTGTACATAAATTAAAGAAAAAAGCGTAGATTTTCTCAATGGGCCAAGGTCGTGAAACAACCAACGACTCGATCTCTAATAAAATAGATTCTTGAGCGTCTATATCGCGTTGATTTATTTCTAACGCTCTTTGTTCGAAACGGGCCCTATATAGATCACGATACGCTAAAGGCACATTATTATAGAGTGTGTCCAACTCTTCCGCGTTGCGGGATTGTTCGGGTTCATGCGGTACGCTTAACATATATTTAAATATGTCGGTAAATGTTTCAAGAATAGCGTATCCTCTATTAGACAAACAAGGCGGTAAAATTTCCCCGACTGTAGCTGGGTTAAGTTTGAGTAATGTACATAAATTATAGAAAAAAGCGTTAATTTTCTTAATTGGCCATGGTCGTAACGCGGCCAATTCCTCGATCTCGAATAAAATAGATTCTTGATCCATCTTTACGCGTTTTTATAGTAAAAAAAACTTACGTTAAATGCTATCCCCATGAAAAACAAAAAAGAATATAAAAATACGTTACCTTTCAAATCAAGACGTGTCCGGGCAGGTTTTGTAAAACTTTTCTAAAAGCGAGACTATGCTATTCGTCTTTACTTTATAACTCTGAAGTAGAGAATGAGTTTTGTATACTCAACATATCGCCTTATATAGGTCATAACACTCACCTTACCCCCTCCTCCCCCCACATGTTGTACGTAACGGCTTTTTACGAAGCAAAAATGTAATCTTTTTTAGATACATCCCCCCTCTCTCCCTCTAAAGAGCCCGTACTATAACATGAACCGACCAACACAGTTTCGTCCAGGCCTGTTTACCCTATATGAAAGAGGCCAACCCATAACTAGAACTGCCACCCACCCTCTCTCCCCAAAACTAAACTCTAACTAGAACTCCCCCCCTCTCTCTACCCCCAAGCTAAACTCTAACAAGAACAAATCTTTGCCCAGACCTGTTTACCCTATATGAAAGAAGCCAACCTTAAACTAGAACTGCCACCCCCCTCTCTCCCCAAAACTAAACTCTAACTAGAACTCCCCCCTCTCTCTCTCTACCCCCAAGCTAAACTCTAACTAGAACAAATCTTTGCCCAGACATGTTTACCCTATATGAAAGAAGCCAACCTTTAACTAGAACTAACCCCCTTTCTCCCCCCTCTAAAGAATGAAGACATAAGCCATGTTAGGGCTCACTTTGATTTTGACAGTCGAATAAGAAGGTCGCTTGAATTGTAAGTAGAATTTTTGCGTAACAGTTTTGGGCGCTCGCTTGGTATAATAGCAACGGTTGCTTTTTTTAAGATAAGAATGGAAGTTGATAATTTTCGTAAACGAAAACTCCCGTCCAAACCTCGTAAAATCAATTCGAGATTTCATTTGGGAGAAGTATTTCTATCTTTCGGATTCACGTCTGATCTCAATATAGAGATTAGAATATGCCAGAAAGAACCAGATTTGTCCACGTTTCGCTTTGATGTTGACACCTGGCAAGCTTTTGCATCCAAAATTGGTCCGCTTAGCGGATGGACAAGTTGCCAAGAACCCACATCATACGACGCTATTTTAGCCGATACTCCATTATCTTCGACATCAGCACACGCAACCTTTAACAATCTAAAGCTGGAAACGAATATCAGGGGTGGAGACAGTATCGACTTCACATTGAACGCTTCAGAAGCAAGCGAGTTAAATCGATTAATGCCATATATCAATGAACATGTGAAAAAGCTTGTATCGAACGAACAGGTCTATTTATTACTTGGGGATTTGATTTGCGCTGAACTTATTACCATATATAAAATATTACACATAGATTACGGTGAATTCTTTTCTTTCGAAGAAATTGAAGATCATATTAATTTTGACCGTGTACTATCATATTTTGGCTCGTACGTTTCACCGTATAAAATATTAATGGCTTTTGAAAGTAGATTAAAGGAACGCGGAATAAGTTTTGATTTTCAATCGTATAATATATTTAATATATTAATGTCTCAAACTTCTTATTTAAAGAAACGTATAAGCGTTGTCAATCTTTTTGGCCTGGTGTAAATTCGTATTGAAATAAATTTTTTAAAACGTAATTTTTGTCATTTGATCTGGATAGGCATATATATTTATAGGACCATAACAAGACGCTTCTAAAGCATTGTGGACAACAATAACTAGTCTACAAAGAAATCGGCTAGGATTGTGTTATTATCGTTAGGAATCATTTGAACTCGGGGTCAAATTCTGTTTTTTTGTGACAGCGTCTAGACTTGTATTATTTATTAATTTATTGAAAGACACGCGGCTAGGGTACATGGAAATCGGTGTTATTATTATCGTTAGAAATAATTTGAACTCGGGGTCAAAATTCTGTTTTTTTTAGATATGTGAGATGGTCTAGACTTGTATTATTTATTAATTTATTGTAAGACACGCGGCTAGGGTACATGGAAATCGGTGTTATTATTATCGTTAGAAATCATTTGAACTCGGGGTCAAATTCGGTTTTTTTTAGATATGTGAGATGGTCTAGACTTGTATTATTTATTAATTTATTGAAAGACATGCGGCTAGGGTACATGGAAATCGGTGTTATTATTATCGTTAGAAATCATTTGAACTCGGGGTCAAATTCTTGTTTTTTTTAGGAATGTGACAGCGTCTAGACTTGTATTTATTAATGTATTGAAAGCTAGGGTACATGGAAATCGGCTAGGAATGTGTTGTTATTATCGTTAGAAATCATTTGAAGTCTGGGTCAAATTTTTGTTTTTTTAGGATTGTGAGACGGTCTAGACTTTTATTATTTTGGGGCCTCGTTTGCTTCAATAACAACTTTTGAATATTGGAAAGATCATAAGGTTTTTGTATTGGGGTATATAGAAAGAGCGTCGGAGACTAAAAGAACCCCCCGGTTTCTCCATGGGTTCTATAAATACGGCAATTTACCCAATACAAAAATCACTCTCAGCCTAAACACTGACGAACCACTACTACTAAGACTAAATCCTGCACCAAACTTTCAACATGTGAGTATAATGTTTTTTCTCCTGAAATCATAGAATAAGTTTTTTTGTTATTTAGGGCACCCAATCCTTTACCGTTTGGGGATGAGGTATTTGAATTTCTAAACCCACCTGTCCAAGATGAACCTTTAGAAGAAGAACCTTTTCCTCTAGCGGAACTAGAGGAAGTGGTGGTGGTGGGGGGAGGGGAGGAGGAATGGGAGAATGAATCCAATTCTGATGAGGAATTGGATGAGGATGATGAAGATCCTACGCCATTGGATTGCAACATCCAACGGTAAACATACCATGTTTTCTCCTATTTTAAGTAGCTATATTTCCTCCATAAAATTTGAGCAGGATCTTAGCCCAGATCCATCAGGCGGCCGAGGAAGAAGAATGGCTTGCCAACAACGAAGTACGCACGGCCGTCGAACAAGTGTACGCGGTCGAGACAAATTATGTTATCGAACCCCTGGGTCAAACCCTGTTGGGTTTCATGGTATTCCCTGTAGAACCCCTAGAAGAGGCACCCCTAGTCGAGGAACAGCCCTTAAACATAGCTAACTGTTATTCCGGCTTGTAAGTTATATAGTTTTTTTCTTTTTTAAGACCATTTCTAATTTCTTTTTTCTTTACAGTCTCAATACGGCCATCTTAAAGTTTTTTAAAAGGAGAGCCCGAATATACAGGGAATCCGAAGGGGAGGTTGATGTTGACGGCGTGATTGACGCCGCGTCCGTTCGGACAGCAACCGAGCACGACATACGTCGGGCGAAACTGTTCCTCGACAAAGTCGCCTACGGGGTGCTCGCCCAACAGATGGTAGATCTAGGGCTTTTTCGATAACATAAATATCCGCGTCTCGGGGGGGGCTATTCAATTTCCCGCCCCTAGCCCCCAAAGGTAAGAAACCGTTTTTGTATATTAGAAGGGGGGGGGAAAGAGTGTCTGGGTTTCAACGGTCCCCCTCCATACTATATATACGGAGAGTTTCCCAATACTAAAATCATTCTCGCTTTAGCTTCGGCCAGAACATCATCCACCATTATCATGTGAGCATACTGTTTTTTTTTCTGAAATCGTGGAAAGACTAACTTTTGAACTTAATAGGGCGTACAGTCATATTGACGATGTTCTTTTGTACACGGACGACGAGGAGGACCCGAGACAAAATTTTTACGAGTGGCAACAGCGTCAGCCACCCCCACATCAACCCCAGGAAAACCCGCCAAGAGTAAATGAACATCCGCCAAATGATTGCAGCCTCTTCAGGTAAAGTCTCTATATTTTTTAAAACTTTAATGGCTATATTCAAACATTTTTTATAGGATCCTTGCTGATGTCCATAAGGACTTAGTGAGGATTCGCGCGGAGAATCTCGGACATGGTTTTGATCTCCGCGAGGACGACGTTGTCTTCCGGGAGTTGAGTTCTCGACTCATACCATTCGTTGACATAACACCCACTCCCGGAAACCCTATGCCGGTTTACGTTAACACGTCTCGCTCGGGCTCGTAAGTTAATTAGCATTATTTTTTAAAGATGGATCCCTAATATCTTTTCTTTCTATTTTTAGTCTCAATACCGCTATCACCGACTATTTCAAGGGGAGAGCGGGTACCCTCAATGAGGGAGTCCTAGACCGGCTTAGGCAAAAGCGTTTCCTCAGAGCTGTAGCCGATGATGTTCATTTCCAAACAGGCCTTTAATCTTTCAATTTTTTTCTATTTAAAATTATATATATATATATATATATATACAAATAAAACATGGATAAAATATTTAAAATTATATATATATATATATATACAAATAAAACATGGATAAAATATTTAAAATTATATATATACAAATAAAACATGGATAAAATATTTAACGCCTCTTGATTTATACATATCGCAAAAGTAAAAAAAATGCCCCGCTTTAAAAAAAAATTTTACCGGAATTAAAATTCCGTGTAAAATTAAAAAAACGTTGGGAGAGAAATTCCTAGGCTTGTACAGGCATTCCCCCGCTTTGCACGCGTAACGGAGAGACGAAACCTAGAGATATATTCCTATAACATTTCAGTGCTATACTGAGAGAAAACGCGCGCCGCTATGCTTGTACACGCATTCCCCCGCTTTGCACATGTAACGGAGAAGAGGAAACCAAGAGAGAGGAAAAAAAGAGAGGCTTGTACATTCGCAAGCGTAAAAATAAAGAGATGGTCAAAGGGAAAGAGACGGTGAAAGTCAGGAGGGAACCAAGAGAGAGGAAAAAAAAACTCTCCAGCCTTCACAGTCCCCCTTTTTTTTATTCTGACTTTCACTTTCTCTTTACCCAGCCCGATACCCGCAAGAGGGGTATCGGGCTGGGTAAAGAGAAAGTGAAAGTCAGAATAAAAAAAAGGGGACTTAGCGCAAAGAGAGAGCATACACTCAAGAACAACCTCCACCCTTCAGGTGGAGGAGGTGAGGGGGAGACACACCAACCCCCCTCCGGGGATGGAGGCATGGGGGCAAAAATTCGTCCCCCCCTTCGCGGGTATAAACCATGGGGGAAAAAAATTCATCCCCCCTGCGCTGCCCGCGGGTATCGAGGCTTACTATTCTCTACTTTATAATTCTAATTTTGAGAGTTCTCTCAATGGATAATGTAGCAGCCCTTACGTCCATTTGATCATTTCGGCCTCCTGATTGACGGATATGGCTAAATGTCATTTCTACTATATCACTTGATAGCTTTCGAGTTAGTACATAGTGAAATCCTCCTTCGAGGAGATATTTGATTAAGGCAACTGTAGATTTTGTTGTTATTTGTATTGCTTCGTAAGTTTCGTCTGACAAACGTTCCATTTTATGAGTAGCATTATCTTGAATTATCGCTAAAAACGGTTGAAATTCTTCCTGAAGCCACTCGAGTCAATCGTCATCCAATTCTGAGAATGGTATTCTATTTTCATTACGAGAATGAATGGCGTGGGTTTTATTTGCTATGTCATGGATCTCGTACCATTTTCTTATAGTTTCCATAAAGAAAATCGTTGCTTCCAAGTTCTCTCTCTCACGTTCATCCACGAGACCCAGGTGTAAAAGTGTTTTTAGAGCCGAAGTTAGGGGTTTCGAGAATAATTGCACAGCCCGTAACACGTTCATTTTTTCTAGGTTGTTTGGAAATACCACTTTCCTTGTAAGGAAACGAACAGCTTTAACCAAATTTTCAATTTGCATATTGTAAAGCTTCTTTATGAAGTCTGCCGAGATGTTTAATCCAATAAGTACCATGTCTCGTGACAGGAACATCGACCTCAGATTTTTGATTAGATGACTCTGGTCAAATGCAAAAAATAATTTCCGTTTTGGGTCCAATGGATGTGGGATGACGTGAGTTAAAATTCCATTTCCAAATATTTTGTAAGCCATGGTGTTGATTTTTGCATTATCGGTCACAAACCGTACAACGACAAAGCCACTTTCTTTTACAATCTTCAATACCTCCATGCAATATTTGTGCAATGTTACACCATCAATATTTCTTGTAAAATAAAATGCAACTGGTATGCGGATATTCGCTCCTATTCCATGAAAGACAAAACACAAGAGATGTGTGGCTAGAGTATCATTTATTCCACTTAAGGAAGCAGAACTGGTTTGACCAAAAAATGTGTCCATGTTGCGATCATACAAAAGCTTTGGCTTAATGGACATTTCATCCATTACAAGTGAGCCTAATGTTTCATGGTCATTTTTTACTTTATCAAACTCTTCTTTCAATCTTAGTTTTACAAGTTTATTAATACCTTCTTCACCAGAAGAATGCCCAACGTATCTGGCTAACGTAATTCTGTGAGGTAGTCTCAGAATTCCTCATTCCCTTATGAAATTGTAAGCGCTTGAGGATTTTCTGAATAATATACAGCAGATTTTGAGAGTCGATTCATGGTATGGCATTTTCTTTTTCTGATATGATAATATTTGCTCCAAGAGAAATGCAGCTTGTAAATCAGATGTACTACCTTCAACAACTTTACAAAACTGGACATTTACACCTTCTTTCTTCTCATTTTTCATTTCTTTTTCTCTCTGACAAGTTGTGAAACCTTCTTATTCAGCTTATCAATTTTATTTTTCAAATTGGAAATAACCCTGGACTGTTTTCTAGTTGTTGTTCTGCGTCTCCTACTCGTAATTGGAACAGACACTTGTATTGCCTCATCTACCATACATTTAGGGCCTATAGAATTGCTCGTGATAAATTGAGTATATAAAAAATATATATAAAAATAGTTTAAGGAAAAAACACCAAAAAGCCTAAGTCTTAATTATACAACATCAATATGTAGTTCACAATAGAACACCCTAAATAAAGTATGGTGCACAGTGTACATGTACTTGAAACTAGTTACAAAACAATAACAATACCTAGTTACGAAACAATAAGCTAAAAATTATTTTTCATTTGAAATCAGTTCTTACCTGTTAAATGAAATGTTCATTGTTAATAAAAAATTTAGGAGACTGTAAGCCTCGTAGCAGACGCCTCCTACGCACATACGTCACCACCCCTAGTCCAAAACACGCCACCAAACGGTCAATATTCGCGTCCTTAAATAGCCAGTTTTTTTAAAAAAAATCCGACCAAGCACGGGCTTTAATAATAAAGGCGGCTATGGTTAAAATAATTCGTAAAATTATGGTAGAAACTTAAAAAAATCCGACCAAGCACGGGCTTTAATAATAAAGGCGGCTATCGTTAAAATAATTCGTAAAGTTATGGTAGAAACTTAAAATATTTGTCTTCCAATGAAACAGGAGGTTTGTGGGTAGTAGTAGTGCTGACACTACTTTATACTTCATATATATGAACTTTTTGATGAATAAGTGTAAATACTGTTTGTATAACTACCAATTTTTTCTTTGCAAATCCAGAGTCACGTGTTGCTTGTATGGTATTTGTTTCGAGACGTTTGATATATAAACAATAGCCTACTTCATGGATACTAAAGCTGTAATGAACGTCATGTTGCTATACGTAAGTAAAGGTTTTATTCAAGTTGTTTAGTTCGTCTTTCCATCATACTTAAAATTTACTTTAGAATTTGTTAACAACTTAATAATAATTAAACACTTTTTTATTCGGGAGCTAACACATTCAGATAAATCTGATTTACAAAGCGGTCCCTATTTGTAATTAATAAACTAAACTAGTAAAATTATGTATTATGTTGAATAAGTTGTCAGAAATTTAAAATTTAAATCTCAGAACTTACTTAAAATAATTATGACTAAAAGGGTTGTTACAATCTAACCACTTTCAAAAGTTATTTTTTAAAAAGCGTACTAGATTCTAAGCGTTGGATATCTTCATTAAGTGATTTCCTTAGTGTAATGCCACAATGCCTAACACTATTTTTTCTTAGTGAGTTCTGAAGATTGTTTACCCAGTAATTCAAATGGTATAAATAAGTTTATTATCTAGCTTAATGAAGTGGTCCAGTAGGTACTCAGGGCAGTTTTCTTTAGATATTTTAAACATGAGTATTAGCAGGTTGTATTTATAGGTTTTTCTTAGATTTAGCCAACCCAATTCTTTAAGAGTGTCAGTGGCCGAGGTGCGTTTTTTTTCGAGATGAAACGGGCCGTGTGATTATGGGCTACTTGAAGCTTGCTTAAGCAGGAACTATTAGCTAAGTTATAAAATAGGTCACCAAAATTAAGCATTGGCTGTATTAAAGCTTTGGAGAGGTGATTTTATATTTTTGGAGTTTAATGATTTATAGAGGGCTCGAAGCATTGCCATCCTACATGTGCTTTTCTTCAAAACATAGTCAATGTGATCCTTCCAAGATAGGGAGTCATCGATTATTAACCCTAGATATTTTTAGGATGACACCCGTTTAGTTGAGCTCCAAGTCAGTGGGCAGCGATTTACTATTCGGCCATAATATCATATATGCAGTCTTAAATTCGTTCAAGATAAGATTCCGTGTTTCTAGTGCCTATTTAAAAATGGCCACTTCCGAGCTCATTTCTTTCATTAACTTTCCAAAGCACTCGGATGATTTTATAAGCGCGCTGTCGTCAGCGTATTTGTTGGAGATTCTCGATTTCAGTCGCCCATGGATGATGCTGGTGTAGATATTAAACAATATTGGTTGCAATATACTTCCTTGAAGGACACCACTAGTGATCTCTCCTGGTAATGAGACAGGGGCATTAATGGCTACCGCTTGTTTCCGGTTACATAGGTAGGATCGGAACCATTGTAGTGATTTTTCAGAAATATTCTTCCTTTGTAGAGTTGTTAATTAGAGTCCGTGAATCACGGTATCAAAATCCTTGCTTAGATCCGTGAATATAAAACCAAAGTAATGTCCCATACTCAGTCGCTTTATTGTAGTTCCGAGAAGATAGAGGATGCTCTAAACAGTCAAGTAACCTGGTCGGAAACCAGATTGTAGTCTGTGTAGATGGTTTTTGTCAGAAACAAGTTCGTAAAGTTGTTTGTGCGCAAAGTGTGCGAGTGATTTTGAGAGGCAAGGGAGGACAGAAACTTATCTGTAGTTTTCCATCTTCGTTGTATCGTCTTTTTTTATAACTGGGTTACACCTTCGCGGTTTTCCATGCCGCTGGGAATGTTCCTTCTTTAAAGGATGTATTTATTATTTTAGTTATGAAAGGTGAGGCAATTCATGCCAGGGACTGAACAATCTTTGCTGGAACCCGTGGCATTCTTGGTTTTGTTTTCTTAAGGTAATTGAAAACGGATTCCTCCGAGATATTTTGAATGTGAAATAACTTAATACGTTCTGCACTTTCCGGTTCGACATTGAGATTAGTAGGGATAGTAATTTGATGACTTGATGAAAAGTAGCGATGTTATTCAGTAGCAATATCATTACGTGAGTCTATAGTATTTCCTTAAAGATCTATGGTATTTATGGCTGGGCTCTTCATTTTCAAGAAGGGCTTTAATATTTTCTATGCGGATCCTGATCCGTGTTTCCCAATAGGCATATTTTTATGAAATAATTTTCTTAGTTCACTGTCACTTGGTTTCTGTACTGGGTCTCAAGACGACGTCGGCCTGGAGTACGGCTTTTCAATAACAGACATAGCGAAGATGCATCAAATGCTTAATTTCCCTTTTAAGCCATGGGGGATCCTTTTTTGACTGATATTTCTTGTTATCTAAGGTGCTCTTTTGTCAATCGTTTCGGTTATGACCGAGTTCTTTTTTGGACGGCACCATCCACCTCTACTATGGTGACACTAACCAGGGTTAAGCTATCCTTTATTGTCTTCACAAATACATCAGCGGAGGTCTTATGGTAATCTCTGAATGCAGTTAGGATTTTGTGAATTTTAGGACACTTTCTTTTGTGAACGCAGTGTATCATGAAATACACCTTGCCATCCTTATGGGGCGTGGCTAATTTGGCATGTCAAGGACTGTTGAATCGAACTTTGTGCTTAGAGCCGGTAACTCCAGACGGCCAGAGGTTTGCTTCACATATAATTGGTGTCTCATTCGTGTACCTGACTATGAAGGATCTCAAGTCGGTGTTGTAACTGCGTGTCCTTCTTATAGGAAGCGGCGTTTTCTCGTGTTTCATGATATATTTAGTGATGTTTTCCTCCGTGGCTTTGATTCAGAAATTCGAAATAATATACTCGTCAAGCTCTTCTGCGGACCTTAATTCGTAGAAATTAGCCATTTCCTGTGGCATTTGGCCCATAATTTTCTCTTTCCCCTTCTTCTTTGGTGGAACGAGTTCAGCTGGTTGCGAGGTAAATTCTGCTCGTAGTGCCTGGGAGAAGAGTCTTTTGGGGTTTGTGGTTGTAGTTGATATATTATCCTGGTTCCACTTCCACGATAGTATTACTACTTCTTTTTTGTCCATCTGTATCCTTCCCAGGACAACAGGGAGCCGTGTTCGGGATAAAATAGATATTCCAGCAACGATTGGGTTGTGGTTTTGTTGGGCCTCAAGGGTTGATATTCTGGCAGATAAACCCTGAAACCATGATGACGCTGGAGCGTCCGAGGTTTTACCATTTTTATCGGTGTCGGATACTATCTTTTGGAAACTGGCAAAATTTAAGGAGATTTTTCTCAATTTGGGCTTCCATAACATTAATTTGGTCTCCGCATTTACATTTATTTTTGGCAAAACTTACATGTTTTGTTCTGAGTTTTTGTATTTCAATTTTAAGGGTTAATATCTGATCCGTTGTTTAATTCAATTCCTTGGTGGTTTTGAAAGCTTCTGTAACGAACCAAATCCTACGATCCGTAATTTAACGCTATTTCGCGGGTCAGAGCATACATCGTACTATTACTGGGGTCCGATAATTAATAAAGGAAGAATACGTTACTTTCTCTAGTTACTCTTTATTAACATCATAAAAGTTCCTTATCGCATGGGAATGTGTTGTCCTTCCCGTGACCGGTACACCGCTAACCAAGCCCTAAACCATGCCGCCCCTACTCAAGGTAAGACCCGGGCTTATATACCATATAAGCGGGTACATGTGAGGTTAAAGGTCAGGTCACGAACGTCTAACGGCGCCATCTGGCGGCGGCCGTTACATATTCCCCCCAACACATTCGCATACGATAAGTATAAGGAAATATTTACAAGGTTACGAAAAAGATAATAAATATAATAAAAAAGTATAATGTCATTAAGTGACAAAACTAGTTTAGAATTTAAAATTTAATAAAGTATTTAAGTTAAAAGTTAGTTAGTTCTGAACCATATTCGAATGGACTCCAGCGTCTCACTTCGAGCCTGTATCGCTTGCGATACAATTCGGCCCTGGGTCTTCTTTCTGACTTGCATATAGCCCAGGAACTTCGGCTTCTCTTTTCGCACTAGCACATCTTGCCTCCGTTGTCGGTTCCGCTTCCAGGACGTTTGGTACGGTCCCCCATCGACGGAGGGTAACGGACCCTTGGAATACCAGTCCTTCCGTGGTGTTGTATGATGGAGGGTAACTCTTCCGGTGGGTCCAGTTGCGGCAAGGTATCTTGTCCCCGTAATAGGAAGGAAATCTTCCTCCGATGTCGTAAAAAGTTGACTTCCCAAGGAGTTCCGAGGCATCAGATACAATTGATTTGATGGACTGGTGACAATCCTCCAAAACGACCCGGAGTTGTTTGCGCAGGGCCCTTGCTGCTTGTTTCGGTACGGAAGGTGCATGTAAAACAGTAGGTTTCGTACTCACGTCCGTTTGCGGAGGCTTGATCGGCTTCATCGAGACGGAACTGCCATCGTTTACCGTGGTCAGAAGTGGTCTGTCTGTCTGATGAGGTGCTGTTGGGGTACTGACTAAGGCTGTAGGGTGCAATGATTCCTTAGGCTTGGCGTCTACTGTTGACTGACTGAGTTTATGGTGACAGTGAGGGCATTCCCCCAGACCTGAGATCGATCCAAGCGCTTCAGTTGGCATCGTTGGCATAGGGAGAGGGGCAGAGTTCCCCCAGCGTGTCCTCAGCTTTTTCAGTACATCGAGAGGGTGAAGCGTAAAGAGTTGACGCATCTTAGATCCAATGAAGGATATTATTAGAATACATATTCCCATATCGATTATGTTCAGTAATGCAGGTTCCATCCTGAAAATCCTTCCCCCAGTATGAGGGCTTGTCACAAGGCCAAGGTCCTGTGATCTGCGTTGATACAAGTCCGGACGACCACGGGCCACGAGTTTATCGGCCCTAACTTGTCGAAAGTAAGGGGGAGTAGGCGAGTTAGGCTCAAACTAGGCTTAGCGATGTTCGACGGCGTTGACGGCAAAGTACGTTAAAACGTAGGGCGGCTACGATTGAGAGACTTAATTCGTTCGCCGAGGCTTCGTGACGTTCCCCCCATGGGCCACCATATGTAACGAACCAAATCCAACGATCCGTAATTTAACGCTATTTCGCGGGTCAGAGCATACATCGTCCGATAATTAATAAAGGAAGAATACGTTACTTTCTCTAGTTACTCTTTATTAACATCATAAAAGTTCCTTATCGCATGGGAATGTGTTGTCCTTCCCGTGACCGGTACACCGCTAACCAAGCCCTAAACCATGCCGCCCCTACTCAAGGTAAGACCCAAGCTTATATACCATATAAGCGGGTACGTGTGAGGTTAAAGGTCAGGTCACGAACGTCTAACGGCACCATCTGGCGGCGGCCGTTACACTTCTTTCATTCGGTTTCTACATATCGGGCAGCATTAGAAGCGTTTTGCTTCAGATGCCTTGATACAAACACAAGCTATGTGGTAGCACCCAAGGATTATATCGCAGATAGCCATTACTCCAGCATTTTCATCTTTCAGGCCAAAAGTACAGTTTTTGAGGCAGTAATTGTCCATTTGAGTAGAATATTCAACCAATATTCAGTCAGTACAAGGTCTAATTTGGACTATGATATAATTACTTCACTCTTATTGTAACTTTAGTGCTAACCCTAGGATTACGTGAGGTTTTCATGAGCAAAAAACTTACGTGCGCACACTCGAAGGAGCCTTAGAAGATAATTGTTTGTACATAAATAAATAGTTATTTTTCTAATTTTGAGCTAGATATAATAGTGCTCAATTAGGCGAGGTGATTTAAAGGTTCAAGTTAAAGTTGGTCATTACTTCTGAGTGCATGTCTTCAATGGGTGTAAAACATAATGCATTACCGTATTTTCGACTCCCAAGGGCGTGCAAACCTTTCTACAGGAGCGTGTGCAAAAGCCCACACTGGTAGAGAAAGTTGTGTAAAATATTTTGCACTATTGTATACAACTTCAAACTACCTTAACCTCCTTCCAAAATCATACTAGATCAAAAATCATTTTGAAGTACATACACCAATGTGCTAAGGTTGTTCAGCACCCAACAATAATCTAAGACTGTACAGGGTCTCGCATACACTATAAAAATACGAAGAGGGCCGCATAAGCTTGAGAGTTGATGCCTGATCAATTCAATACTCGTGGGATACAGTAGCCATGATATTATAAGGTGTCATTTCTAGTTTAGCATATATTTTTTCTCTTTTCGTAAATCGTAGAAAATAGTAAATATGTCTTTAGCCTACCTCTTCTTTCTCAAAGTTGATATCTACAATAGTTTGAAGCGCTAGCTGCAACACACTTTCTCTCAATCAGCTTTACTATTAGCCACGGTTATATGTGAAAGAAATGCTACACTGTATACTGTACCGAAAACCGTGGTTGCCATAGCATTGTCTATAGATGTATATTGAAAGGAAAACTGGTGGAAGTCAGGGACGATATATTCACATACACGACTATCACACAATGAGAAATTCTTCATTTCCAGGAAGAGTTTAAAAATGATTCTACACTCCCTTAACATGCGTTTCATAATTCGTTTTACAACCTGAGCTTCACTTCAAAACCGTCCTCGTGCGCCGGTTTTTGAACCATCAAAGGTGTCATTTCTACCAGTCCCCTTTACAATTGAAATATCTATGGAATCGCACTGCCTATTCGCGTGCATACCACCAAATAACTAGGCATCAGAACATAACTCCATTGGTTATTACATAACTACGTAGAGTAAAAATTCAAGAATACAAACATGTCAATGATATAGA
This sequence comes from Phalangium opilio, assembly GCF_054372755.1. Lineage (NCBI taxonomy): Eukaryota > Metazoa > Arthropoda > Arachnida > Opiliones > Phalangiidae > Phalangium > Phalangium opilio. The sequence goes on from NW_028324172.1 coordinate 25,436, forward strand.
CCTGTAATTTCTTAATCACTTCAAAAAACTGACTTCCTCTCACCTATACAACAATTGTACGCTGGGTAATGAAAAATTTCGCTTTCAATGAAATATTGTACTAATTTGCCCTCGCTGCCCCCGTGGTTGGCACGCCCCTGTGGCGGTGACTCCTATATTTCACAGATAAAAACGTAGTGTTCTAAATGGGAAAGAGACAGAAAACCTATATAGTCCGTTCAACGAAAGATAGGAGTCAAACGACCTAAGAAATACGCCTAAATGCGTGTCGTCCACGTCAACCCTATAGTAATTTCTTACCTTGTTTTCTTGTTTCGATTTTTGTCTGCAATATCGTTCGCTACTAAACAGATAGGCTTAATCACAAGAAATAAGCTATATTTTACAATATACTTAATCACAAGAATTAAGCTATATTTTAAAATATACTTAATCACAAGAAATAAGCTATATTTTACAATATACTTAATCACAAGAAATAAGCTATATTTTACAATTTACTATAATGCGTCTGCTTCCTTAGCACCAGTACAACTATATTACGAGGACGTACGAATTGAATCATTATCCGGATGGGAGCAAACTAATCATTGAGTTCCTCGTGTTTGCGGCAGGGAGGTAATATTCTCCAGCCTTTACATTAATAATTTTAACCAGAGGACTTATATTTTCTGTATTTCAGGGTAAATGTTACGTTCATTCCAGTGATGAATAAAAACTACCCGCAGGTATTTTTCTTTCTTCATCACACACTTGTGGAACATTATATTAATTTTATGTTTCGTTTTAGTTCTTCGATCTTCAAATTGGCTATCATAGATTTGACACTAATTGCTTTGAAAAACATAAAGAAACATGCACGCACCCATTTTGGTACACAGAGCACAACATGCTGTCGTATTTCCGCGAAGCCGAATACCAAATATCATTGACCGGAGTCCTTCAAGTCTTTGATCCTAAGGCATGTTTTTTCGCCAATTTAATATTACTCTTCATCAGATGGATGAAAATTACTAGAACCCAGTGTTCCAGAATTTCACATTTCATAGAAAAACAGTCGAAACATTTCACATTTAATTATTTTTTTACTTTTTAGGTGTGGGTTTTTGTCAGTCTTTTCCTCATCTTGTTTAACTTCAAACTTTGGAATGTCGTGTTTGCGTATGCCAGTCGATTCGTGCCTGGTCTAAGAGTGGTTTCTCTTATTTTGGCTAACAAATGCGAAACTACAAAGAAGTTTGTATTTGCGATCTATTTCGTCAGTTGTTTTTTCCTGGTAGAAAACTTCAAGGCCAACCTGTCGACAAAATTGACGGTGCACATTGATCGCAACATAAATAGCTTCGACGATATTTTGAAATACCCGGACTTGCGTCTCCTTTTACATGGTGGCGTAGCCAGTTATGTTGAGGTAGAAAGTGACTTCAAGTTTAGTGCCATGTTAAATTCTGTGTTTCTTAGAAGTGAGGGTATGATGGAATCATAATGCCTGCTATCCTCATTTTTAAATTCCCCAATAGTAAGGCTTCAGTGGTAAAGGACAAACTCGTTCACTGGGGTTAGGGAGGATAGACCGAGCCCACAAAACATTATCATGGCAACCTATCTTAAAATGAATTTGGAAAATTCAATGATGATAACAAAAATCCCCATTAACAGGCTACTCGTCAGAATATCTTCAAAGAATACAGAAGAAGATTGAAGGAATTGGAGGAGGTGGAGAATAATAACTTTGATCCAATCTTCAACAAGGGAAACGCAGTTTTAATGAGCACTATAACTCACCAGGAATATTTTTGTCTTCATGGTTACAAACAGAAAAAGGCATTGCATTACGGGAAAGTTCCTTTCTTATTGATCTTCGATAGTTTTATAATGTCAAGTAACGCATCGGCCTTAATTAGAAACGTCATAAACACGAGGTAAAACTTTCCACTGGTTATAAAGGAACATGGATATCATAAGTAGGGCACTTTGTGCTCTATTTTCTCCAAAACTATAAAGCAGGAAGCCTAAACGTTAACTTGAAATTAAGCTTTTCAACCTAGATGTCAAACAGCATTCGCTACTATTCAACAGCGTTATATTAGACATAATATAAATCCGTTCCAAAAAAGAAGGGCATACAGAGCCTCTTGTTTGACCATCTTATTTTCTTCAGATCGGACATCCGGTATTTAGATTTAAAGACGTAAAATATGGAAAAGGACTTAGGTGGACTGGTAACTTTGAAGCCCGAGCTAGCGTCAGAAAGAAAGGATATTCCTATAACCCCAGTTTTACCCCCTTCCTTCTCCCCCTTTTGGACGATAAAACTGTGGTTATAGGAACAACCCTCGCGTTGGGGGGGGCGGTGGGGGGGTGATGAAGTCACGTATGACTTGACTGTGTTGGCGAAAAATTAAAATTTTAGTGTCCTTGGTGAATGTTGTCGATTGTTGTGGTGAATTTATGATGATGATGTCACGTGGAAAATTTTGGGCTCATGCTATGGTAGATCCTGAAAAACATTGGCTTATACCAGTTGTAAAAGAATCAGATTTGGTTTTTTATTCCAAAAAATTTAAAGTGCACAAGCAATAGGCCTTTTCAAAAAGTCCCCTATACAAAATATGTAGCCGGGGAAAAAGCAGAGATGGAAGGCATTTTCCCTCCCTAATTTCTGCGCGCGCACCTTTGAAACGTCATTTTTAAAATCGCCTATTCTAATAGTATTGGGAATGCACGCATCGTTATTTAAGCAAATATAGAATAAATTATATAATTGTAGTTTACTTGTCAGATTTTTGTCACGAACTTAGTTACAAAAATCTTCGAAAACACTAAAAGGATCAAAACAAGCGGCTATGAAATTTTTAACACGGTACAATAGCTTCGTACAAACATTTAATAACTTCGGCTTGATCATTCATAAGATTGTACTGAAATTTTATAAAACCATATTTCTCGTTCAGTTTTCTACCCTCGGCCGTTTCTAGCGTGAAACCTCTTTCCCTCCATAACGTTCACTTTTATTTTCAAATTTAAGTAACGATAATTACCCCAGTCGTAATTACCCCCGAGATGGTTATAATGGTTTCATCCTTTTTTGTAGAAATAGGCTAGGCTCGTATCCATTCACCCCGATAACCCCATCCCATCCTTCCCCTATTTTAAAAGTTCATCATCGAATGATCGTCGTCGAGGGGTTTTCTTGAGAGCGGGGTTGATATTTAGCCTGAGGGTATATTGATTTAGGTTACCAGTTTCATCTTTTTTTTCCCGTAAACATTCCAGTTGGTTAAGGACAATAAGGGGGCGGGGCGGGGCTGAACCTCAACAAAAGAGTTTATTCCCATCTGTTTTCTATTTTTACGTAAACACGTTCAAGCGTGCCTAATTTACTGGCTTTTTTACTGCATTGTTTTCAATGGAATTTATATTTAGAGTGATTTATTGCTTTATTAATTGGGGGTGGTGATTCATTTCACCTAGGGGGTCAAACATTTTATTGATTCCAGGTGCTTGCCCCGAACGGAACAGGAAAATATGGTCTCGCGGATTTGGTCGCGGGACTAATTGGTATCGTGATTATTTGGTCTCTGGACTATTTGTTATCGTGGTTATTTGGTCTCGGGACTATTTGGTATCGTGATTATTTGGTCTCGGGACTATTTGGACTCGGGACTATTTGGTATCGTGATTATTTGGTCTCGGGACTATTTGGTCTCGGGACTATTTGGACTCGGGACTATTTGGTCTCGGGACTATTTGGTCTCGGGACTATTTGGTATCGGGATTATTTGGTATCATGATTATTTGGCCTCGTGATTATTTGGTCTGGGACTATTTGGTATCGTGATTATTTGGTCGCGGGACTATTTGTTATCGTGATTATTTGGTCGCGGGACTATTTGTTATCGTGATTATTTGGTCTGGGGACTATTTGTTATCGTGATTATTTGGTCTGGGGACTATTTGTTATCGTGATTATTTGGTCTCGGCACGGTTTGGTCTCGTGATTATTTGGTCTCGGCACGGTTTGGTCTCGTGATTATTTGGTTACCTAATTAGTGGCCACCTTTTCCAATACAATGGTCCCAATAATTAGTTGCCACCTTTTCGAAAACAACGGTCTTAATAATTTGTTGCCACCTTTTCCAAACCAATGGTCCCAATATTTTTTCCCACCTTTTCTAAAACAATGGTCCCAATATTATTTCCCACCTTTTCCAAAACAATGGTCCCAATATTATTTCCCACCTTTTCCGAAATATTGCCCTATTAAATTTTCGAGTACGTTTGTAAAACCGTCAGAATTAACCTGTCATGGGTTTTACTATTTAAGTTCGGGGACAGACGCTGTTAAATGTAATTTTTGTGACATATCTCTACGAGGATGGGAACTTAAAGTTTTTGAAGAGAATCAAAAATTGAAGGCAGAATGTCCTTTACTTCAAGGTAAAGGTGTGCGAATACCACTTTTTGGGAATCAAACCGGTTATGGAATACCATAAAATTTTCCTTATAAAATACCGAATCCAATAGTTTATTCCTAATCGAATACCGATTAGTTAGACCTTGGTAAATGTTTCACTACCCGATTAATCGCGAATAAATATGAGTGGTATTCGCAAATAGGTAACCCTAATATTCGCGAATACTAGGCTTAACTATTCGCGATTAATCGGGTTGTAACCCTAATATTCGCGAATAGTTAATACAAAGCAAGGAGAAAAACATTTAGAACCTTCTAAATTTCAAAATACCTTTCCTCATTAGTAGACAAGTATTTCTTTAAATTTTCCTAGGCACTCGCTGGTTGTTTTTGATGGGGACAAATAAAATTGGGATGATATTTTTGAAAATAAGGTTAGTCTCTCTAGTGCCAAGGACCTAAATTTATAGTATTCGAACTTCAACCGAATAGTCAGTTCGGTGTTCGATATTCGTATCGAATAGTGAAAATGGGCCTATCGAATACCGGATCGAATTCTTGGGTTCGGTATTCGATTGAAACGATTAACCGTACACCTCTACTTCAAGGATTACCAACAAATAACATGCCTATATTCATCCAAAACTCATTGATTCAAGACGTGCCAACAACCAGAAAGTACAGAGATGTCCCTCAAGAGGAGTCGGTAAAAGAAAACGTCATTCCGCGATATCAACGCGTACCACCAACGCTTACTCCGAGTGACCATATTGTGTTATCGATAAAATCTATAATTGGAATGTTTATTCAAGAACTTTACCGACACGAAAGTTAGTTTCGATTCTATTGTTGTAATATATTTCAAACCTTACAAAAACCGAATAAATATGAATCAAATCAGTGTATTTCATTTTAAACACAGAATTGTAAAAACTGGAAAGTTTTAGAACCAGTATTGGTCAAAAAAATCGAAATGTAACTATAAAAAATTAAGATAATTTTTGTCTTAATTTGTTCTTAGTAATGCGGTTTTACCTACTACAGTCTTATGAAAACCTTTCAGGGGGAAAGCGTAGGGTGTAATTTAGCTTTTTTTTCAACGAATTTTCTAGTCGAAAGTAGAAATCAATCGCAACGTTTCTGATTATTTACATTTCATTTCATCGATACGAAATGAATCCTTTAAAATTCATGAAATACAACGGAAATTTAATAAACCACTGACACGAAATCAGTCATTTAAATTACATATTATATCCACTTGTCCGGACAATGCCCTCGGGGCAAACACCTGGAATCAATAAAATGTTTTATCTCCTGGTGGTATGAATCACCACCTTTAATTAATAATGCAATAAATCACTCTAAAAATAAATTCCATAGATAACAATACAATACAAAGGGTTCGACCCCGCCCCCAAAATCCATTAAATTAGGCACACCTGAACGTGTTTACGTAAAAATAGAAAACAGATGAGAATAAACTCAGCCCCGCCCCCTTATTGTCCTTAACCATCTGGAATGTTTACGGGAAATAAAAAAAGATGAAACTGATAAGCATTAGTCCACATACCCTTTGGGTAAATATCAACCCCGCTCTCAAGAAAACCTCTCGACGAAGATCATTCGATCATCAACTTTTAAACCGCAAAGACCGCTCGCTAGAATGTCCTTCAACGTAGGAGGTCGAGTTTTACATAACCGCGTAAATGAACGCGTCAGACTAGGGAAAGAATGCGATGCCGTTTTCGGGGTGAATGGATAAGAGCCCAGCCTACTTTCGACAAAAAAAGGATGGAACCATTATAACCATTTCGGAAAACTTTTCAAGGAGTTTATGGAGTAGTGGACGAAAATCTATTCAGCGTTGGGAACTGGTGACTAGGGTAATTATCGTTACTTAAACTTGGAACTATAAGTAACAGTTACGAAGGGGAAGGTAGTATTCAACGATGGTAGCGTCTTCACGCTAGCAACGGCCAAGGCTAGGAAACTGAACTGAGGGGTTGAGCCGCGTTAATGCTGTCTTGATGAGCTCCCGATTTCTTCCATTTCTGTATGGCCTTTATAAACTATGGCCTTGAGAGTTCCGGATACGCATAAAATACTGCTGTCTCTAGAATTCTGTGTACTGATGACAAAAGCAATAATATAATGGTGAAATTCGGATTTAAAAAATGTTTCGTTGTATGAAAAACTCAATTACGACGGTTGTTAATTTTTTTATAAATTGGCTAGTTTTTAAATAGCGTTTTAGAATTACGAACTTTTGTAAAAGATATTGAAGGTCCTAAAAATCTTTACACATAGAACAATTTATGCCTAGAAGAGTATAGTACGCAGTGACTACTAGAAAATTCACTGTAGCCGATGAAATGAACAAGAACAATACGTCAAGTAGTTAAGCATGGGTTAAAAATTGCTTTTCAAAATGAACCGTCTAAAACTGTATGTGATTAACAGAGAACTAGACTTCCAATGTCTGGTACGATAAATATTGTAAAAACCACTTACAAAGGTTATTCTTAAGTTACAATATATATAGTTTTAAACCGAACCTAGGTTTCGGTGTAGGATTACCCTTCCCTGTTCTTTTACCATGATAGTTCAAAATTGTTTGGTTCTTTTGCTCGATAATAATACACGTCTTGGTCAAATAATTTTAAAATTTTGTCATAGAAAATCCAGGTTCCTGAAACTCTTAACTTCATTGGTATTGTAAGTCTGCTATTCTGATTGCAGAATTATGCATTATTGGGAAACTGGACATCAAATCCGAGCGAATTACCTTTTGAACAAACAACGGTGCTCGAGATATCTAACTAAAAAGAGAAATATGGAATTTTCGAAGACGTCCTTCCATGACATCAGCGTTCTATTTATAATGTTCGCAGCTATGAGCATGCTGTCCATCTTGGCTTTGATCGGTGAAATCTGGCACGCTTGGAAGAATTGAAGCACGAAAAGAAATCTCAGAGAAATGGAACTGGATACGTATTTCGGTTAAATCATGATAACTGCTTTTACGGTAAATACTTTTTATTCATTTTTTTTTTCACATAAGTTCAAGTTTATACTTATCAAAGACTGGGTATCTCAAACATCCCTCTCCTTCATTGATTCAGTAACCTGACCATTTTTATCTTTTCTAGCAAGGAGCTCTTTATAAAGTTCACTATCCTTTTGAGCAAAGAAAAGAAAAAACTCCACACCTATATCTAACCTATTGAGATGTGAATTTGATTTTCCTAAATGTTATTAAGGGTGACTGCTCACAAAAATAATAAAATTTCTATTGAATCTAACTTTTTCACACCAGTTAAAAAGCGAGGAAGGTCTCAAGCAAAGTAACGGAGGCCTTCAGGTGTGTCGCTGTTTTTGCTTGTCCAATGTGGAATTTTTGCACATGAAATCTGGCTTTTTATAAATGCATTTAGGCTGAACGAGCCTAATTTGATAAGGTTTAGTATATTTGGGCCAAAACGGACGCTTTATGGAAATTTTGTAAATGTTTTAACAAGATTGCGAAAAATCATATCTAGGATTAATATTACCAAGTCCACAACCTCGTCCAATTTTCCATTATCTTGGATTGACAACTCAGCTTCTCAAACACTTGTATCGTGTAAAAATGTACTAAGTTACATTTTTAGTGTCCAGGAAACTGAGTATAGGAATTAAATATTCCTTTAAGATAAACAATTAATATTGTATAAAATTTATATTCCTGCATGCCACAAATGATATCAATTTTTTGACTATCGAAGCAGAAGTTAAAACCAAAGAATCTGATGTTCAGAGTAAATATTTTGCATCTCTTTATAAATTTTACTCCCTTCGAAAGCTTTTGGGAATAAGATGTGGATCATACACGGGTTAGCTTTGGTCAAGTTTAGTTTAGGTTTTCTTGAGTTTAGGGAGGGGCTCCTTGGCAGCATGTACCATCTTTTTCTCTTTCTGGTTAACATTGAAGAGCAATAGGAAATAGAAAATAAATGCAATATTCTATTGGGTGCTCTGACAAAAGACTCCATCATCACCTGTTCATCATTATTGAGAGATTACTTTCAAAGCTTGTTACTTCCAAAAACATTGAGCCAATTAGGAAACAAAGCAACCCTCACCTACCCTATCATAGTTTGGCTTTGAACTTTGGAAAAAACGAGCCAATCCCAAGTAACAGTAGTCAAAATTTAAACTTTATCAAATTCTTTTAGATTGTTACAGAAAATGAATTTTATGGTTACACATTAATTGGAGACCTTCAACTCTTTTACGCCCAAGTGGAATATAAGAACGTCAAACTTATGATCGGTAATAAATTTTTGGTTTCACTTTTCCTTTTCTAAAATTGTAAATATTTTATTATTTACATAGATAATAGAACTTATGAAACCACGACGTCTTGCAAATCGAATGCAACCATAAAATCCATTATACGTTTTCTTCCCAAGGTCAACAAAAAGAACGTTATTATTTGGACAGGAACAAACAACCTGTTTTCATTGGTAAGTGTCAATGTGCTCATTAAAGGGGCGGGTCAGGCGGTGTAACAATCTGAGTAAACCACAATATTACTCAGATAGAGTTCAGCGTTGCGGGTGGATAAAAACAGATTTCCGTCAGCCACTTTAAGTTACCTATGTAACAATTATGAAATTAAGGTTTCTGAAATGTTATGATCTATATCTATATAAATCAAAGTCCTGACTGACTGACTGACTGACTGAATGACAGACTGACTGATAATCAACGCCCAGCCCAAACCGCTTGCCCTAGAAGGCTGAAAATTTGCAGGAACGTTTTTCATAAGTAGTAGGCGCGTACTAAGAAAGATTTTTTCAATCCGCCGCCATCTTAAAAAATGGCGCCCAGAAATGTAAAAAATATTCTCTATGCAATTAAGTACACGCGTTTCAACCGATTTCACAAATATTTAGTACACTGGTTTGCTTTAACCTATAGACAGGTTGAATGGTATTTTGGGTTCGATTTGTTGCCATCTTTTTAAATGGCGGCCAAAAACTTAAAAACCCATCTTTATGGAATAATGTCCGCGTGAAAAGTAATAAAAAATATCCCGACGAGCTGACGGACTGTGCCGAGTGCCTTCGCTCCTAGGGTGCTACAAAAATATTAGTCATCAGTAAAATCTACACATTCTTTATATCATTTTAGATGGAAGTTCTTATTACACGCGAGCGACGCCGCGGGTAACGGCTAGTAGTTTATAAAATTGGTAAGGGGTTTTATTTATGATAATGGGTAGAAAATATTTTACTAGGATTAGAAAGGTATATCTCTAAAAAAATGTTGTTGCCAGTTCTGTTTCTTTTCTTATATGTTTTTGATCAATTGATCATGTTAGAATGTGTTTACTATGAAACATCTCATTTCAATATTTCAGTTAACATTACCTCGTGAAAGGCTGAAACCAGAGGAAATAGTTACACGTCTGATGTCAGACTTCATGGATTTAGAATTCCAACTACGAAAGAAAGGCATGAGTGGGATTGTGTTGACGCCACTTTTCCCTTATTATCTTGACGAAAACCAGAGAATTAAGTTAAAAAAATTAGAAGAGGAAATGGAAAACCTTTTCAATGTAAACCGTATGTATCTCTGATATTTATTCATCTACTGAGAGTAATCGAAAACCATAAAAACATTAGCTGAATTGCTGGAGTTCCAGTTACAGATGTCAATAGGGAGCTAACAATTCTGCCATTCAAACGTCACACCTTAGACCAATAAACACGGTCACACCATTCTACGCCTTACTGGGTTGCTATCCCACTGGCCAGTTGGAAACGGTTTTCCATGAGGAAATATACGCCAAACAGATGGGAGCGCCATGATGTGAAACACCTTTGTCCCTTGGCCAACTTTTAGCTCTCTATTGGCAAACCATCTTATAATACGATCAATTAAAAATTTCCATAACATTGGGTATTCATGAGGCATGGCGAAGTGGTTGAAGATGTGGAAGGAGCTTGTTATATATGTCTTTGTTGACGACAAGATGCCCAAAGCGTAGCGCGCTTACTGCAGTACCCGCCTACTTCCACAACACAGTTCCTTATACAGTGGAAGCGGGGAGAATTGAATTCCCAGTGTTACATTTATTTTTTCTTGATATGATTATAATTGCATTTTTACAATATTTTCAATATATATTTTTTCAATTAGCTTCGATTACAGTTTTGAAACTGAGTGAAATCGTTAGTCCAAATCACGTAAAGAAGTAAGTTTGGGACTTATTAATATTTGAGTCTACAGACGCTTATTTCATTTTCCTTGTACAGAAGTCCCCCGTATAACTTTGCGGCTGATTATTGCATCACTGAAAGTGGATGGGAAAGAATTGAAAAGGCAATTGAAAAAACTATAATAAAAACTCTCCCCAAATTTGAGAAGTTCGAAGAACCTTTTAAAGTAAGTGAGGAATAAATATTTCAAAATTTGGGTGTCCATTTGCTTTAAAATACCTTACTTCCATAATATTGAGGATCCAGAAGTTAGTTAAAGCGAAGCGCATTCCAGTGGATCCCCTTACAAGGTGACTTTCCTCCTGAATTAGAGGGAGAGATTTATTAGAGCACTAGCCTTTGCTAAACATAGAGCTCAGTACGAAAGTGACCTTGTAGGGGATCCACTATGCTAGTTTAAAGATCAATCAAAAATTTCCTTTTCACCAGTAGCGCGGGGGTCAGAAAGGGGGTTGACGGTGAGTTGCCAGTCCGTGTTTTGTCGCCATTGGTTTTCACTTAGCTGTTACCCATCAGAGTTTACTTTTACAAAACAGTGTTGAATTAGCATTTTTAAAAGTATTAATTGAAGTTCCAAGGTGAAATTGTATAGAATTCAACTGAGGTAGATATTGAAATTCTATACACCAAATTGGGTGCGAAGGCTTATGGTCATTCTACCATAAACGCTATTTATAAATCACCTGGGAGAGAGTTATCACACCCACTGTCGATGTTCACATTTTCTTTTATAAATATATTTTCAGACACAAACAGAAATGACATTGAGTGAGAGGTTTGGAAAAATGCCTAAGCAAGAAATTGACAAACACCCTGACAATGAAATGAAGGAAAATGCTTCGAGAATCGCCATAACAATTGAAGAACTGAGTAGGCAGATAATAGTAAGTTTTTTATTTATAATGGTTTTCTTAGTAGTGGGTTAATGAAATTTTTAATTTAAAAAAGGGGAAATGAAATCTGTTTTTTTTTATATCTATATATTGAAAACAGTTGATGCGGAATTATTTTCTTTTAGCGCTGTACAATTGAAAAAAGAATGTCAAAAAAAAATTATAAATCACCAGGGAAGATAAAGGGAGCGTCAGAAGGAAGGGGAGCGTCAGAAAAAAAAAGAGCGTCAGAAGGGAAAAGAGCGTCAGAAGGGAAAAAAGCGTCAGAAGGAAAAGAAGCGTTAGAAGGAAAAGAAGCGTCAGAAGGAAAAGAAGCGTCAGGAGGAAAAGAAGCGTCAGGAGGAAAAGAAGCGTCAGGAGGAAAAGAAGCGTCAGGAGGAAAAGAAGCGTCAGGAGGAAAAGAAGCGTCAGGAGGAAAAGAAGCGTCAGGAGGAAAAGAAGCGACAGGAGTAAAAGGAGTGTCACGGGAGTGGCATGACGAAGTAGTGTTAGATGTGGAGGATGGTGACATATCATCAGAAGACATGGAACTAACACCCCATCAAGAGGATCAAATTATAAATTAAAGTTGCAAGAATTTAAAAAAAAAGTTATTTTTAAACAAGCGGTTTAAAAACATTTTGCAACATTTTTTAAATTAAAGAAGATAAATACGTGATTTTTATGAAAGGAAATCCACAGGTTCCAAAACGTGGATTTAGTAGATCTCTTATTGGAATTATTAATGAAGTAAAGTGATTAATTATTATATTGAATTTATCAAAAACGGATTTATGTACTAAGAACGTCGGATCGTAGCTTTAGCCTCTAGTACCATCCTCGCATACTTTATTGAGAAACTTCATCTGCTTATATTTTGACTCCACCCACAAATTCTGTATATAGCGACTTCTAGAGATCGAAAATGAAAATGTCATTCTTATCTCTATTTTCGTGGTTAAATTTTTTTTCCAAATTGCTATATACAGAATTTGTGGGTGGAGTCAAAATATTAGCACTACATTACTGCACAGAACACTATACCCATACTAGGCGCAACCGCACTAACAGAGTTGGGAGTGGGCACTAAAGTTCTGATTGAGACCGACCACAAACCACTACTTGCAATCGTCGAAAAACCACTAAATGACCTCTCGCCCCGCCTACAGCGTTTGGTCCTGAGATTATCCAAATACGAATTTGAGATGGTCTACGTACCGGGAACACAAATGTACATAGCGGATGCCCTATCCAGGTCTCCTGCCCTATCAACCGATATCGACACGAAGGATATGGAAGGGCCCACTGCCAGTCTCCATTCAATGACCGTCTTGTCAGAAAACAAATTAAAGGAGTTCCAAGAAGTCTCAGCCAATGATAAGGACATTCAAGCGTTACGCAGCTACATACGGAACGGATGGCCTAAATACAAGTCCACCAGATCAAACATATTCCAAGCGTACTGGGCCATAAAGGACGAAATACACGAAGATGAGGGCCTACTATACAAAGGTGAACGCCTTATAATCCCAACAGCGCTTCGAAACGACATCATTCGCCAAATACACGGAGCACATCAGGGAGTAAATTCGTGTTTAAGGAAAGCCAGGGTCCATGTATACTGGCCAGGAATGACAAACGACGTAACGCAACATATTCAAGCATGTCCAATCTGTCGCATGAAGGATAGAGCAAACACCCACAGAACAACAACACCACACCCTGCTCCGGAAAGGCCATGGGAAACAATTGGGGCTGACTTGTTTCACCACAACCAGAAAACAATGTTACTCTGCGTCGATTACCACTCAAAGTTCGTGGAAATTGATGAGATGAGAACCACTGATGCGAAAGCCGTAATAAAGGCCATGAAACCCCACTTTGCGAGATATGGAATTCCTCAACGCATCGTAACGGATAACGGTCCTCCCTTTAACTCGAGGGAATTCGCGGAATTCTTGACTCAATGGGGAGTAGACCATAGCACCTCAAGCCCGTACTTTCCTCAATCTAACGGTATGGCTGAGAGGCACGTTCAGACGATTAAGAATCTCCTGGAGGAAGCCAAGCACTCGGGGGTTGACCCGCAATATGTCCTACTGGAATATCGAGCGACACCTCTGCCAGACCTCCCAGCGCCATCCCAGATGCTGATGGGCAGACTAATCAGGACTCAGAACACAATGGCGTCCCATGCATTGCAACCGAAGTACAAAACAGCCGGGACCTATAAATCGTTGCAAGATCGGCGCAATCGGATGATTAAAGAAACGAACAGCAAACCCCAAGGAAACCAAATTAAGCAGTATCAAATTGATGAGCCTGTATACTACAATGATGGACCAAGGAGATGGCTTCCAGCCATCGTAATAAACAAGACACAACATCCCGACTCTTTTATAGTTAGAACAACTTCAGGGGCAATCTACAGGCGTAATAAATTCCATCTGCGGCCAAGGATACAACTTCCTAGTAAAGATATACCGGTTAACCTCACGTTTGGCACGAGCCAATCCAAACACAGGAAGCCTAATGTCCCGAACGTATACAGCCAATATCCTGATCGTGAAGAAAGCAGTTCCTGTGAAGTACACATGCCCATCTACCGACCCGCACCTGGTTCAGTACTGACGACAACCTCTCGACCAGTCACAGCCAGTCAAAATACGCCACCACTGACTTACCCACGTCTGGAAGCTAATCTACCAACCACCCGAACATTACCGGAAAGAGTGAGAAAACCACCTGTGCGATATGAAGATTACGATATGCTGATTTTGAAACATACTTAAATTTTCTAGCAATTTGTAAAAATCGATGTTAAAAATTTATTATCTTAAATTTTCTAGCAACTTGTAAAAATCGATGTTAAAAATTTATTATCTTTATTTTCCTAGCAATTTGTAAAAACCGATGTTAAAATTTATTATCTTTAATTTTCTAGCAATTTGTAAAAATCGATGTTAACATTTATTATCTTTAATTTTCTAGCAAAAAAAAAGGAACGTGATACGTGGCCTATTATCATGCTGCGATCTAATCTATGTAAAAACCGTTATCTCGGTAGACAACCTCACAAGGGGGCGTCTCCCGAGTCGTAATCTAGACTGGCCTATTGGGCCTACAGTCACTCTCGCTAAAGCTAGTTAAACCTTTTATCGGCCTCTCATTTATACACGTAACAGGTAGTGAATTTACTACGTTCAACGTTCTTCTTCCATAAATCCGTTTTTGAATTTATTTAAGTGCAATATTGATTTCCAATTTTTATTTACTAGTGTTCCATCTAGTACCTTTGATATTTTGGAAGATGAAGAAGTGAGGCAGGAACTAAAAATATTCTCAAATTGGCCCACTTATTCCCTAATTTAGGCTTTGGACATCATTAAAGTAAATTTTTAAATTATAATTACAATAATAAAATTAATATTTCATAACCCTTTTTTTAGGAATTAAAAGAAGCTGGTGAATTAGAAGACACTTTAAAAAGGGATTAAATTAACCCTGAAATTAAAGTTGCAAGAATTTAAAAAAAAAGTTATTTTAAACAACCGGTTTAAAAACATTTTGCTACATTTTTTAAATTAATTAAAAAGGATAAAGTCGTGATTTTTTTGAAAGTAAATCCACAGGTTCCAAAATGTGGATTTAGTAGAACTCTTATATTAATTATTATATTGAATTTATTTAGGTGTAATATTAATTTCCAATTTTTATTTACTAGTGTTAATTAATTAACCCTGAAATTACCTCTCAAATCTTAATCTTTGCATTTTGTTTATTTAATTAATTATTTTGCTAACATTAAATTCTGATGCAAAATTTCAATAAAATTTCACACCACTCAAATTTTTGTTGTTTAATTTCAACCTCTGGAGTATTTAATTAATTTTAAAGAGATACTTGATTGAGCATTAAAGAAATATGTCCATTTTCCAATAGGGATAAAGGGACAAAGAGGTGACTATATTGCTTAGCCAATAAGATACATTCCACCACAAGCCTTCCCTGTAAAGTTTGCCGCCGCCATTTTGGTGGAAAAGGGAGGGAGCCACATTAATCTCACCCCTCTGGGCCAATGAAGTAACTTGCTGCCTTCTAAATAACCAAAATTTAATTCAATCGCTTGGAAATTAAGAGATTCCAATTGACTATTCAATTTTGTTCATAGAAACACAGGGTGATACTGAACTCAGGGGTTCTTTAAAATTATCTATAAAATATGCAACTCTTTTAATTCATTTAAAATCATTTGAAGACATTTTCTTATCGATAAAAATCACTAGATTTTTATTTTCACCATCCCGATGACACTTAGTATTTTATTATTAAATAATTTAATTTTTCATGTACATGTCCAAAGAAATGGATGAATATATGATATTTTTGCAAAATATTGTGTGTAAATCATTTCATTCGCTAGTATGGAAAGAGGTTTTGAATGAATAGGCAGGTCTGCTGGGAATAGAAGAAAAGGTGTGCTAGTATAGAAAGAGGTTGTGAAAGAATAGACAGGCATGCTGGAATAGTAGAAGAACAACGCGAAACGTAAAATAAGCGAGAAACATTAATTTTTGGTTCCTTTACATTGAAAAATGAGTTTGAACGATTTAAATTTGGCGCTTGAGAGTGGCTGCATTACCCCATTGGTCAAAGTGAAATGAGCGCGCTACCTAGCGTTAGATTCTCGAAGCTGAAAAGGTGTGCCTTTTGCTAAGCCTTGGCACGCCGCCTTCGACTCGAGTCGACGGGGAAAGGAGTCCCTCCCGTACCGGTTGTGAAAAGAAGGTGTGCCGGCGCGGATTTTCCAGCTGTCGCTAATTCTCGGGCTTTGGAGAATTACTTTACCGGGAAAGGAGAGAGTTTTTCGCCGGAGTGATAGGAGTTTTGCCGGCTTGTGAAAAAGTAGACAGGTGTGCTGGGAGTGTATGAGATAGGGGTGCTATTATAGGAAGAAGTTGTGAAAGAATAGACAGGTGTTCTGGAATAGTATAAGAAAAAGTGTGCCAGGTGTGCTATCGGAAGGGGTTGTGAATGAAAGTAGAGGTGTGCTGGGAGTAAATGAAAAAGGTGTGCTAGTATCGGAAGGGGTTGTGAAAGTAAGTATAGGTGTGCTGGGAGTAAATGAAAAAGGTGTGCTAGTATCGGGAGAGGTTGTGAAAGAATAGATAGGTGATCTGGAATAGTATAAGAAAAAGTGTGCCAGGTATGCTAGAAAAAAGAGGTTGTGAAAGAAACGATAGGTGTGCTAGTATGGGAAGTTGTGAAAGAAAAGACAGGTGTGCTGGGAGTAGAAGAAAAAGGTGTACTAGTATATAAAGAGGTTGTGAAAGAATAGACAGGTATGCTGGAATAGTTCAAGAACGACGTGAAGCGCAAAATAAGCGAGAAATATTAGTTTTTGGTTCCTTTACATTGAAAAATGAGTTTGAACGATTTAAATTTGGCGCTTGAGAGTGGCTGGATTACCCCATTGGTCTAAGTGAAATGAGCGCGCTACCTGGCGTTAGATTCTCGAAGCTGAAAAGGTGTGCCTTTTGCTAAGCCTTGGCACGCCGCCTTCGACTCGAGTCGACGGGGAAAGGAGTCCCTCCCGTACCGGTTGTGAAAAGAAGGTGTGCCGGCGCGGATTTTCCAGCTGTCGCTAATTCTCGGGCTTTGGAGAGTTACTTTACCGGGAAAGGAGAGAGTTTTTCGCCGGAGTGATAGGAGTTTTGCCGGCTTGTGAAAAAGAAGACAGGTGTGCTGGGAGTGTTTCCTACATTAAACGTGAATATTTCTACTACAACCATGAAATACAACCAAGCCAGCATGAAATACAACCAAGCCAGCATGAAATACAACCAATCAAGCATGAAATACAACCAATCCAGCATGAAATACAACCAAGCCTGCATGAAATACAACCAAGCCAGCATGAAATACAACCAAGCCAGCATGAAATACAACCAATCCAGCATGAAATACAACCAAGCCTGCATGAAATACAACCAAGCCTGCATGAAATACAACCAAGCCTGCATGAAATACAACCAAGCCTGCATGAAATACAACCAAGCCTGCATGAAATACAACCAAGCCTGCATGAAATACAACCAAGCCTGCATGAAATACAACCAAGCCTGCATGAAATACAACCAAGCCAGCATCTAATTAGTGAAGAGAACCTGAGATTATTTGCTAAAAATGTCTGCCAAGAAAATTCAGTGGAGAGTTCGAAAACAGTTGAGGCAGTTGGTTATCAAGTTGGTGGGACCTTATTCTCAGATCTAGGAACTGAAACTTGTTCAGAAGAAACAATTGCTTCTGATATGGAAGCTCTGAATATCGAGCGTAGAAACTTAGTTTTAAAAGATCATTTGTACGCAGTTCAACCACCAGAAATCAATGATAGTTTTACTTTAGCCGCATCCAAAGGGAACTCAAGCCAATTTAGCCAGTCAACCCCTGTGAAAATACAAACTAATCTTAAGAATAATGCAATTTCACCTATTGCTCCTTCTTCACCTGATACCTCGAATTTTGAAGACCAAGTTTTGATGCGACTGAAGAAGAAAGTTTTTTGGATTCTTCTCTTGAAGAGTTTCAATGTATTGCTAGTGAAATAGTAAACCAAAAGAAGTACATTGTGTTTGAAAAACAATTAGATCAATTAATTTGCCGTGCAAAGTGTCAAATTAAAGAATGCCCTAAAATTATTGATGAAAGCACAATAACGAAATCTGAAAATGAAGGTAGTTTGATTACGGTTAAGTATAGCTGTTTAGATGGGCATGATCAAACCTGGGAAAGCCAACCAAGAATTGGAAAAATGCCAGCTGGAAATCTTTTAATCGCAGCGTGTATATTGTTAACCGGTTGTATTTTTCATCAGCTGCAATCCTTTTTTGATTTCATGGGTATAAAGGGAAACGGGAAAACCACGTATTTTTCTATGCAGCGGAATATACTCATTCCGGAAATCAAATCAGCATGGCTGAAAATGCAACGTTTGATTTTAACTGAAGTAAGAAAGCGAAAAAAATGTAATATATCCGCTGATGGAAGATGTGACTCACCAGGGCACAGTGCCAAACATTGTGCAGTGACATTAATGGATCAGGAAACAGACAAATGCATTCATTTTGAATTAGTTCAGAAGTCAGAGGTGGAGTACAAATCAACAAACATGGAACTGGAAGCTTTAAAGAGGTGTCTCAATAAAATGAAAGAATGGAAGGTAAAAATCACGCAATTAACAACGGATCGCCACATACAAGTCAGAGCATACCTTAAAAAATTTTGGCCCAAGATTAACCATCAATTTGACGTTTGGCACCTCGCAAAAAGCGTAAGAGCGAAATTAGCCAAATTAGCAACAAACAAAAATCACGTAACATTAAAACCATGGCTTAAATCCATCTGTAGACTTATGGTTTATTGCCCAAAACTGTAAAAACAGCGCCGATGTTCTTCAAGACATGTGGAAATCAATCAGTTACCACGTGGTTAACCGTCATTATTTTCCAAACCTTAAAAAGTTCAAAACATGCAGTCATGGTCTATTGAAAAAAGAGGTGATTGAAAGAAAAAAGTTTTTAGAGCCTTTAAGTCCAACTCACGAGGCTCTCAATAACCTCATCAATGACAAGCGATTGTTAAATGACATTAGACAAATTAATTCTTTTTCCCATACTTCCTCTCTTGAAAATTACCATAGTCTAATGAACAAGTATTGCAGCAAACAGAGGGACTTCGACTTTGATGCAATGGAAGCGAGAATAATATTGACAATTCTAGATCATTATTCGAACACTGACAGAAAATATCGTTGTAAAATGTCAGATACAACCAAAGCCCAGGACTTTACATTTTATTATTCCAAAGCTACTGCCGAATGGTTTGCAAGACCACTTAAAGAACCCAAAACGTACGATTATGTATATGATTTGCTAAAAAACATTGTTAACAGACAATTAGAAGGAAAAAATGTAAAGCCAATAATAGGATGTAAACGAAAGCTAGCTA